>NW_026848150.1:0-2256 GCF_030411735.1 Phialemonium atrogriseum
ATGTGGGTTCTGGCCACGCCGTCGTCGTAAGACCTGCGGGCGGGTAGGGTATCCAGCTTTTGGTCCTTTCTTACACCCCCCCCCCAAACCATGCCAACGGTGAGGCATCCAATTACTCTGTCGACCCTGACTTGATTGATCTGGCTGGATTGGCGGCGGATTGATTGACTTGGTCAAGGCCTGGGCCGAGTATGCGAGTATGAAAATGCAGCCTCACTCCCACCGGTCATTATCTCCTCGCTAATCTTCCACCCTTTTGTGAGTGGCTGAGGCAGCAGAATGGTATCCGGGGAAGGAGAAGCGACCGAATGAGACCATACACCGCAGTCATCGAGGACCTGAGCGAGCCAAGCGAACGTTGCGAGCTGAAGGAGGACATGTCATGGTGGCTGCGACTGAGTCTCGGATCTATTAAGGGGACTCAGGCTCGGGCTCGAAGGGCCGGAGGAGAGCAAACAAACGCGACGAGCGTCAACAAACTTGGTCTTCCCAGATGCAGCGAGCATATCAACAGGCCAGTTTTCTGTATCACAGCGATGCGATGGTGCCATTACGAGCCATGTGTTGGGATACAGCGGGCATAAAACTTAGGGACTGCCCTTTTCCTTGCCCCCTCCCCCCGCTCTGGAACCGATCACAGCAGAGAGGGCGGACACAGCATACAAGGCATGTCGAAGATATCGTCCCCTCGCAAGAGAGCTGAGTTACACCACAGAGGAGGTGGTCTGCCTCTAAACCTGTCACCTGAGGGACGCAACCTCGAAGGCGTTAGCATGGCGTGTACGGCAGCTACCCCTGAATTAAAGAGACAATGGCTTCTGCTCTCCAAATGGAGCCAATAGGGAGAGACATGCCAGGAGGGAGACGCCTGTGCAGGAGGAAGGACAAGGCTATCTCGCTTTCGTATCGAACGAGGGAGCGGTCAAGTTGGCACAAGCACACCTTTCAGCGCGTGGTCACGGCCGGTCGAGTTGTTTAGGTGAACGAACCCTCATATGTCAAGCGAACCCAAAGACGATAGAGGGATGCCGCAATTCCGCTCTCCCACCGCCCCTAGGACGACGCCTATAAGAAGAGACCTCCTATCCCGCGAATGTATGACCGGAGGGCCACGCGACGATCTTCCCCATGATATGCAAGACGACTGTTGCGAACTTGAACCCTCCCCAAGCCACTAGGTCCTGCTTTTGCGCTCCGCGCCCTGATTCGACCGGAACTTCCTCCTCGGAATCCCCCCGAGCCATCAGGCTTTTACGTGCCCGTCATGTCCCACAACCGTTGCATTGACTGGCCAGTCGGTGCTGAGCACGAGAAGTTTGTGCCCTCGCGCAGGATTGTTGAGCTAGTTCGACTTTCTGACTTGATGGGGGTTCTCCTCTGCCCTCTCCCTCTCTCTAGCAAGCAGCAGCAGCTTCCTACACGGGACTCCGGGGCCAAGAATCACTGCACACCGTCCGGTGCGATGCTGGAGGGGTGGAAGAAGGAAGAAGACCCGAAGAACCTCCCCATCAACGAGGTCCTGCTTGGCAAAAGTGTAGGCTACTCTCGTTTCTTCTGCAACGACAGCGTCGAGAGCGGTTCTGTCAGCTGACTGACCACCTACTCCGTTGACCAGCTTTCCGGGCAAGGCAATGCCACAGGGACTGAAACTATTATGCTCTCAGTAAATGCTCGCCTGTGATTTGGCACGATGAGGTCTGCTTCGGACAAGCTCTTCCTTTCAAGCGCGCAGTTCATGCGGGCATTTTTTGTTTGGTTATCTGTGTGAGATTTTAGGGGCTACTTTTCGCAAAGCTTCCATGAACTGTACATATATTGAAACCCTGATGAGTGTAGGGCATTTCCCATTTGACCCATTTTGGTTTGCTTGTTTTCCCCCAGATAATGGAAATGACACAACTATCATCATCGTCATCTCCTATCGCATGTCCTTTGCCTGCAGGAAACCGCATGAATGTCTGGACAAAGAAAAAGAAAAAGGCCACCAACCCCTTCCTTCCACCAGCAAACGCCTATACTGACTCGACCACCTCATCCGCGTGGAAGCCGTTTACTGTAAGAGTCACAGCCCCTGCCTGAACCAGCTGTGGCACAAGTTAGATTCGGCTGGGTTGCAAAACCTCAAGTTTGGGGGGTGGGGGGGGGGGGGGGGGGGGGGTCGGGGGGGGGGGGCGGGGGGCTGGGTGCGCCCGACACAACAAAAAAAAAAACAATAACACCCACGAGGCCCACCCACAGGGGGATGATGTCAGCGGG